>NC_057802.1:376147344-376189707 GCF_018294505.1 Triticum aestivum
TCAGTTAGCAGCAGTAGCGAAGGGATCGCTCGATCGGGTTCAGTTAACAGCCATCGATCGATCGCTCGGGTTCAGTAACGCGTAGCCTGCAGTGCAATCGCTCGGGTTCAGTTAGAGCCCAACGCCTCGCTCGGTTTCAGTTAGAGCCAACGCCTCGCACACACGCGCGTACATGTACGAGAGAAACGTGCATCGCTCGGCCCCCGACCTCCCACCGTAACCGGGAACTCCCCGAAATTTTCCTCCCCCTCGCTTCTACCACAGTTTTTTCCGTCATGGACGGCCCAAAGAATGTCATGCAGCTGCGTCTCCGGCCCCGCCCAGGACGAAAAGCCCATTTTCTGTCATGATTTTTTGTCATAGAAGTAGGAGCCCACCACATCTATGATGATACCGGGTTTTGTCACAATTATCATCATAGAAGTGTCATATGTATGACAGAAAAAAAATTTCGTTTGGCCCAAAATGTCACGGATGTGTCTTTTTTTACTAGTGCAAGAGTGCGAGCAGGAGCTTTTGCGGCATGGGGTAGCGCGGCCTTGCGTCCCGCAGTACAGTGCTGACGAAGTACACCGGGTGCTCGACGAGGGCTGGCACACAGACGAGGCTCGAGTCCTGCGGAGATTGGGGCGTATCCTGAGGTGGTGGGTTTCCTGAGACCTGACCGTCCTCAGGAGCTTCTGCGATGTTGCCCTGCCGAGCTTGGTCTTCTACCGCTGATGGCCCTGCTGCGCCTTCCTGACCCAGCGCTGCATCAGCTCTGGCTTGGCGCGGCACACCCTTGTCTTGGCGTTCCTCCCGAACCGCCACCAGCGCCACGCTGGCGGAGTACGGGGTGGCAGCAAGGTAGAGTACCAGAGGCTCAAGAGGCCGCGGTGCCACCATCACCGGGGGGCTGGTGAGGTACTTCTTGAGGTCTTGGAAGGCCCGATTGGCCTCTGAGGTTCACTCGAATGGGCCCTTCTTCTTCCTGAGCTTAAAGAAGGGCAAGGCGCGCTCGCCTAGCTTGGAGATGAAACGCCCTAACGCAGTCACTCGCCCCGCTAGCTTCTGCATCTCCTTGTGAGTCTGTGGCGGGCTCATGTCTTCGATGGCCTTGATCTTCTCCGGGTTCGCCTCGATCCCTCTGTGGGATACGAGGAACCCCAGTAGCTTGCCGGAGGGGACACCAAACACGCACTTCTCCGGGTTAAGCCTCAAGTTCACCTGGCGCAAGCTCTCGAAGGTCTCCTCCAAATCCTGAATCAATGTCCTCGCTTCATGAGATTTGACTACTATGTCATCAACATAGGCCTCTGTGTTTCTGCCGAGCTGTCGCCCCAAGGCGATGTGCATCAACCACTGAAAGGTGGCACCCGCGTTGCGCACCCGAAAGGCATGCAGGTGTAACAGTACACCCCGCATGGTGTCAGGAAGGCTGTCTTCTCCACATCCTCCACCGCCATCTTGATTTGGTGGTATCCTGAGAAAGCATCCAGGAAACATAGCAAGTCGCACTCGGCGGTGGAGTCGATGATTTGATCGATGCGTGGGAGTGGGAACGAATCTTGGGGGCAAGCTTTGTTAAGGTTGGTGAAGTCGACGCACATCTATTCCTTCCCGCCTTTCTTCGGTACCACGACAGGGTTCGCCAGCCATTCGGGGTATCGAACCTCTCGGATGGTACCTGCTGTCTCCAGCTTGCACGTCTCTTGGACGATGAAGGCCTGCTTCTCAGTGGACTGCCATTTTGCCCGCTGCTTCACGGGGCGTATGTTGGGGCATACCCTTAGATAATGTTGGATCACCTCTCTCGGGACCCCTACCAGCTGATTGGGCTCCCGCGTGAATATCTCCTTGTTCGCGCGCAAAAACCTCACCAGAGCTTCTTCTTGCCCCGGGTCAAGGCCGGTTCCTATGGTGAAAGTGGCTCCTGAAGACCCGTCCTCATTGACCGGCACCTGCTTGCTCTCCGCCTTGTCTTGGGTGAATAGCTGCTTCTTCTTGGCGGGCGGGGTCCTCCTTAGCCTCAGGCGCACCGGTGCTGGCTGGCTGTGCTGCTGCCGCGGTCTTGAAGGCAAGCCTGAGCGCCGTCACGGCCTCCTTAGTGTCCCCCTTGATGGTGAGGACACCCTTGCTCCCCGGCATCTTCATGAGGTTATAGGCCAGGTGTGTCGCCGCCATGAACTGAGCGAGAGCCGGGTACCCGAGGATAGCATTGTACGGGAGACCGATGCGGGCGATGTCGAAGTCCGCCAGCTCAGTGCGGTAGTTGGCGCGTGTGCCGAAGGTGACAGGGAGGCGGATCTGCCCCAGAGAGTGGGCAGCTCCACCACCCACTCCCGAAAAGGGCTTGCTGAGGTTGAGCCGCTCGGGCGGCACGTGGAGAAGGCTGAAGGCTTCTACGGTGAGCAAGTTGAGGCCGGCACCACTGTCGATGAGGGTCTTGGTGACGGCCACGTTGCAGATGGTGGGCGTGCAAAGCATTGGGAGCATGCCTGAGCCGGCGGTGGAGCCGGGGTGGTCTTCTGAGCCGAAGGTGAGGTCGGCCTCTGGGGCAGCCCAACCTGGCGGAGCCCCCGGGCGCTTGGAAGCTGCCCCAATCTGACGAAAGAAGGGCTTGACATGGCGATCTGAAGGCGGCACTCGAGAGCCACCCAGCAGTGCCGCGACCGCGTGGTGCGCCGGCACCGCGTAGCGCGCAGTGAAGAGGTTGCGGAGTTCCTCCTAGGATGCCATCGTGGATCCCGGGAGGTGGAGCAGCTAGGCGCGCGGCTCGCCGGCGAGGGCCATGGGGAACCAGTTGGCCATGATCTTGTCGTCTCCTCCAGCTTCATGGACGGCCTCCTTGTATGCCATCAGGAACGGCGCCAGATTTGCCGCGCCGTCGTAATGCGGCGGCATCTCCGACTTAAACTTGGTTGGCCACTGCACTCGCCGTAGGGCGGGGGCCAGGGCTCGGTACCCAGAGTCCCTGCTGCTGGTGTTAGCCTCGGAGGTGGATGGCGGGGTACCGGTCATGGGGGCAAAGAGCGGCGGCGAGGAGCGCAAGTTGGTGAAGAGGAGCTCCGGTGCACCCCTACCTGGCGCGCCAAATGTCGGATGTGGGGTTCCGGCAAACCCTTAAGGTTCGAACACTGGGGTGCACGTGAAGTCTTTCCCTCCTACCGATCTACGCCCTAGCTCGCTAAGATCTCGCGGACGAACTCGACCAACTCGCAACACAGAAAGACACGGGGTTTATACTGGTCCGGGCCACCATTGTGGTGTAATACCCTACTCCAGTGTGGTGGTGGTGGATTTCCTCTTGGGCTGATGATGAACAGTACAAGGGAAGAACAGCCTCCTGAGGTTGAGGTGTTCTTGTGCGTATGAACTTGTGGCGTGAGGATTCGATGCCTCTACTGTGGTCGCTAGCTCTACTTATATAGGGCCTGGTCCTCTTCCCAAATATTGAGCAGGAAGGGAGCCAACAACGGCGGGCAAATTTGAAGGGGGGCAGCTAGTACAAGCTATCCCGACAAAAGCGGTCTTCGCCTGCGAAAGCTCTGGTGGTGACGCCGTCTTGGGCTCCACGATGACCTCCGTCTCGCCGTCCTCCTGGTCTTGGTCTTGTTGCACCAATATAGCAACCTTTGCCTGATGCCTCGGTACTCTTCGCCTGCACTGGCCTCCTTAGCACCAAAGAGGAAACAAGGACGCTGTGCGCGCTGGCGCCCGCCTGGTGCGATGCGTCATGGCTCACGTCACGAGGGCCTCGTGAGGTTTGCCCCGCCTTGCTATCTCCGCTCCTCGTGAGCCTGCCTGGCTAGGCTACTCCAGAGGAGGTCTTGCATTGTCCGCCTCGCTAGGCTGGGACCCTCGCGAGGGACTTGGATGCCTAGTTGATGAAGATGGGCCGTACGGCCTGCTAGCTCAGCCGCGCTGTGGGCCGCAGGCAGGCAAGTCTGGGGACCCCCGTTCCCAGAATGCCGACACGTTGATCAATAGATGGTTACGGTTTCTTGACCATGTATATTGGATGTCGTTGATAACAGGATCACATCATTAGGAGAATGATGTGATGGACAAGACCCAATCCTAAGCATAGCACAAGATCGTGTAGTTCGTCTGCTAAAGCTTTTCTAATGTCAAGTATAATTTCCTAAGACCATGAGATTGTGCAACTCCCGGATGCCGTAGGAATACTTTGGGTGTGCCAAACGTCACAACGTAACTGGGTGGCTATAAAGGCACACTACGGGTATCTCCGAAAGTGTCTGTTGAGTTGGCACGAATCGAGACTGGGATTTGTCACTCCGTGTGACGGAGAGGTATCTCTGGGCCCACTCGGTAAGACATCATCATAATGAGCTCAATGTGACCAAGGAGTTGATCACGGATGATGTGTTACAGAATGAGTAAAGAGACTTGCCAGTAACGAGATTGAACAAGGTATAGGGATACCGACGATCGAATCTCGGGCAAGTATCATACCGGTAGACAAAGGGAATTGTATACGGGATTGATTGAATCCTCGACATCGTGGTTCATCCGATGAGATCATCGTGGAACATGTGGGAGCCAACATGGGTATCCAGATCCCGCTGTTGGTTATTGGCCAGAGAGATGTCTCGGTTATGTCTACATAGTTCCCGAACCCGTAGGGTCTACACACTTAAGGTTCGGTGATGCTAGAGTTGTTATGGGAAATAGTATGCAGTTATCGAATGTTGTTCGGAGTCCCGGATGAGATCCCGGACATCACGAGGAGTTCCGGAATGGTCCGGAGATAAAGATTTATATATGGGAAGTCCTTATTCGGTCACCGGAAGTGTTCGGGGTTTATCAGTATTGTACCGGGACCACCGAAGGGGTTCCGGGGGTCCACCGGGAGGGTCCACCTGCCCCGGAGGGCCCTATGGGCTGAATATGGAGGGGAACCAGCCCCTAGGTGGGCTGGGCACCAAACCCCCCTAGGGCCCATGCGCCTAGGGTTTAGGGGAAACCCTAAAGGGGCGCCCCTCCCCTTGGCTTCGGGAGCAAGCCACCTCCCCTTGGCCGCCCCCCCTCTAGATCCATCTGGAGGGGGCCGGCCTCCCTCTCCCTTGCCCCTATAAATAGAAGGGGGTGGGAGGGCTGCCGCACCCTTCCCCTGGCGTAGCCCTCTCCCTCCCCAACACCTCCTCCTCCTCCGTTGAGCTTGGCGAAGCCCTGCCGGAGCCCTGCCGGAGAACTGCAAGCTCCACCACCACGTCGTCGTGCTGCCGGAGCTCTTCCCCAACTTCTCCTTCCCCCTTGCTGGATCAAGAAGGAGGAGACGTCCCCGGGCTGTACGTGAGTTGAATGCGGAGGCGCCGTTGTTCGGCGCTTAGATCGGAATCAACTATGATCTGAATCGCTGCGAGTACGACTCCTTCATCCGCGTTCTTGTAACGCTTCCGCATCGCGATCTTAAAGGGTATGAAGATGCACTCCCATCTCTCTTGTTGCTAGTCTCTCCATAGATTGATCTTGGTGATGCGTAGAATTTTTTTAATTTCTGCAATGATCCCCAACAGTGGCATCATGAGCTAGGTCTATGCGTAGTTTCTATGCACGAGTAGAACACAAGTTGTTGTGGGCGTCGATTTTGTCAATTTACTTGTTGTTACTAGTCCTATCTTGATTCGGCGGCATCGTGAGATGAAGCGGCCCGGACCGACCTTACACGTACACTTACGTGAGACAGGTTCCACCGACTGACATGCACTAGTTGCATAAGGTGGCTAGCGGGTGTTTGAATCTTGGAGTTTGTTTTTCTCCTCTCTGACTTAGGTCAGAACACGCTCGCCTGTGGCGTGTAGTCTTTTTGCCTCTTTCTCTCCCGCTTGAGCGGTTTTCAATTTCTCTTCCAGTTGATCTGACGATCCTATTATGAGACAAGCAACAGTATTAGCACAGCTGGTATATAATTATTATTCCTCAATGGAGGGGAATATTACCAGAAGATGCCTTCTTGGACCTTTTTAGTTCGGCGGTAGCAGCATTTAGCTGTGTCTGACACTGTTCCAGCTCTTGGGCTAGCAGGTTGTTCTTCTCCGTAAGAACCTGGTTATACAACGATCCTTAAATAAGTTGTACCAACTGCTTTCAGTCTCGGGGGCTACTGGCATGTGGTTATCCTATTCGGACAAAGAAAACTTACCTGTACATCTGTTAAATGCTGCTTTGTGGCTCTGCCAAGCCCATCTCGAGCAGCTCGGATGTATGCATCAGCCGAGCTGAAGGCATCGAACGCCTCTTTTGAGAAGCCAGGGTCTCGTAAAACGGCCCTCCGGTGCCGATGATTCATGGCGCTCTCCACTTCTGAGTTGGTGACGGACATGTCTTCCGAACCCTCGGGCGAAGGACAGTCCGTGTTATTCCCGTATCGGCCCCTGTCTCTCCGGCAGGGTCTGCACCCCGACGGGGAGTACGACTGGCCGAATTCCCGGACATAGTTCGGCGAACCTTTTTCCTGATACAGGACAAACATAATAGTCACAGTTGGATGTGACTACTAAAAGCGTATTTTCAAATCCGTACCTCTTCGATGAAGGCCCGGCCGTGTCTTCACCTTCCTTCCTTTTAGAAGCCTTGCTCGGCATGGGAGCTGCTCTCTTCGGAGTCGCCCCCGGGGTAGCATGACGTGCCGAACGTCTCCCCTTTGGAGCATGAGACAGTGCGACGGGTGAGGCAGAGCGAGGAAACTCTTTCGGGGGAGATGTTTCCTGATGACTTACGTGAGAAGCAGGAAGAAGACCGGGATAGCCGGCGATAATGGCCACTTCCGTGCCATCGTAGCTCACCTGGTAAAACACCCCTTCCGCGAGTACCACGAATATATCTGGATCCTCTTCGAACCCAGGATCAAGCTCCCGGTTGTGGTTCTCTGGCTGTGGGGTGGGGCTGTGAAGCCCCTCGAAGATCTTTTGCCAGTGTTGTTATAAATAAGCGGATTAAGAATTCATTAAAGATGACTTGGGGAGTGGAATGAGTAAAAGCAGAGGGGTTAGGATTTACCCAGCTGGGAGGGTCATACATAGAGTACCCATCTCTGCGCTTAATGCGAAGAAATTCCTCTTCCTCCCCTTTAAACAACTCGGCCGGTATCTTGGCCAGAGCGGCGGGGGTGTCCGGACCTTTCCGACCGCAGCGTGAGGCGTCATCCTCCCCATTATAGTGCCACATTGGGAGCCCTCTGTATTGAAGTGGCTGAACCCCTCGTACTATGGAGGTCGCCATTACCTCGACTATTGTTAATCCGGATTGGGCGAGCATCTTTATCTTGCTCATGAGTTGACGAACTTCCGCACTGTCATCCTCTTCAAGACTCCGGGGGCGCCAGCTGTGGCGTTTATTCAGCGGAACGCCTGCAAACTCGGGAAGACCCTTTCGAACTGGGTCGGGAAGTGCGACGTCCTCGATATAGAACCATTCGGAAGGCCATTCTTCGGATGCCTTCCTTGGTGTGCCGGACAGGTACCCGGTATCGGCAACGCGCCATATTTCGGCTCCGCCCACTTCAAATATTGATCCCTCGTGGTTACGCGGGACAAGACAGAACAACTTTCTCCACAGTTCGAAATGGGCCTCAATACCCAAAAATAGTTCGCATAAAGCGACATAACCCGCAATGTGCAGGATGGAGGCGGGAGTAAAGTTATGCAACTGGAGGCCATAGTATTCCAGAAGCCCACGGAGGAACGGATGGATTGGAAATCCGACGCCCCTTAGCAGATAGGGGACGAAACACACTCGTTCCCCCCGGATGGATTGGGGAAATCCTCCGCCTGGGTTCCGCTGTTGAAGGAGGCCAGCCTGCTCGAACAGGGACCAGATCTGCAGGAGGGAGAAATCCCTGTGTCTGCAGCTTCACCAGCTGACTATGGGATACGGAGCACTTCTCCCACTCGCCTTTTTCTGGGCCGCAGGGACGGGAGGAGGAGGCGGGAATGCTAGACATGTTGGAGTGTTCTTTCCTAGCAATCTTTGAGGATTTTTCCACGGGATGTCAAATGGATCTGAGATCCAATCTCTTTAAATAGACGATATCCCTCGTGTGGCCGGGGTGTCATGTGCAAAAATACCCTGACCTCCCGCATTCGCTCGACACGTGGAAGCTGAAGTCATTGATGCATAGAAGCCGAAGGGTACGACATTAAATAAAAGGCCGAATACATTACTTGGAAGTCATCGGTGGAGGAACCTGCCTTGGAATGCCGAAGACAATATCTGCGTCGAACACCTCGCCATTGAAGACCGGTTCAGGGGCTACTGAGGGAGTCCTGGACTAAGGGGTCCTCGGGCGTCCGGCCTGTTAGCCATGGGCCGGACTGATGGGCTGCGAAGATACGAAGACCGAAGACTGCACCCGTGTCCGGATGGGACTCTCCTTGGCGTGGAGGGCAAGTTGGGCGATCAAATATGTAGATTCCTTTCTTTGTAACCGACTTTGTGTAACCCTAGATCCTCCCGGTGTCTATATAAACCGAGGAGTCCGGAGGAAGATATACTCATTACCATAGTCATACAGGCTAGACTTCTAGGGTTTAGCCATTACGATCTCGTGGTAGATCAACTCTTGTAATACTCATATTCATCAAGATCAATCAAGCAGGAAGTAGGGTATTACCTCCATAGAGAGGGCCGGAACCTGGGTAAACATTGTGTCCCCTGTCTTCTGTTACCATCGATCTTAGACGCACAATTCGGGACCCCCTACCCGAGATCTGCCGGTTTTGACACCGACAGAGGGCCCTACCTGTCCGTGAGCCACCAGAAGGCGGCGAACCCCTAGCAGGCGGCGTCAAGGGCGGGCCAACTCCTAGCAGGCAGCCCTCCCTCCCCTCAAAGTCTGTGCGCCATTAACCTGATGAGATGGGGTGTGGCTACAGTGAGTGCCCGCCATGCGGTGGGATTGTAGCCACGCTCCCCCCGACAAAGCCTCCATCATCAGTGGCAAGGCTACAGTATAAAGCAATCAGCATGACCCGCAGGCGGCGGGCCCGACCAGTCGTCCGAGTACATGACAGCCGGCAGGACCCACCAAGAGGCGGGCCCCAGCAGCCGGCAGAGAAGCCGGCGCCCAGGGACACTGACAGCCGGGTCCTACACCCGACCGGATTACCATTATACCCCTAGGGGTAGGCCTATATAAACCCCCCAGGCTCACCCATGCAAAGGGTTCAGAACCCCAGCCATTAGACACACACCCATAGAAGGAGAAGTTAGGGCTAGCCTTGCTCTTCCTCCTCCTCTAGCCGAAAGAGCTCAAGGAGCAATCTTGTAGCTACTCTATTGACGATAGTCATCATGCAGAGACCCCGCAGAGCAAGACTAGGGGTGTTATCTCCACGGAGAGCCCCGAACCTGGGTAAGATTCGCAGGCGTATGCGGTCTCACTCGCTCCCGCTTCTAGAGCCCGGCGACGTACTCTTGTCCCTCTCCATGATAAGCCACCCCCTAGCATATGTCGCTACATATCCCCGACACTCATTGCCTCTCGCCACTCCAGAAGCCTCACCGGCGGCCGCTAGCTCTGCCTCCCCCTCCCCTATAAATAGAGCCACCCCCGAGCTGTTCTAGCCAACCCACTCACCTCCTCTGCCACAAATCCACTAGTTTAGCAACGTGGCAAGGCCGGGCGGGCCTCTAGCCGCCGATCAATGCCGGAGTTGGCCACAGATCCCCTTCAGACGTCTGCTCGCTCCAGTGCCCTCCATCATCGCCCAACCCTTCGGGCTTGTTCGTGGGCTTCCTCTGATCGCGACGATGCTGCTGGACCGATAAGACCTCGCCGGAAACCCCAACTTCGATGAGCCCCGCCGTCTCTGGAAAAGAACGCCCCGACGCCGTCCGTCCACCTCAGGCCACATTTTGGGTACGTACGTGCTCCTCTCCGTGAGCCGCATCCATCCCCCACCTCGCTGGCGGTCCCCGTGGCCTCCACGCCGGAGAACCATCGCCGACCGAGCCGCTGCCCCTGCTTCTCTCTCTCTCTCTCTCTCTCTCTCTCTCTCTCTCTCTCTCTTATAAACCTGACGTGGTGACCCCACCCGTCAACCTCTCTCCTCTCTCCCCAAGCGGTATGAGTGGAGGCATATCTGCAAAATACGCCTTCGACATGGCCCTCTCTGGTTTTTCTATATTATGTTTAAATTCAAATATTTTTTACTAAACTTTGACCAGCTAAACTCCTAGCCCAAAAGTCCAAATGAGATGATTCTTTTTGCTACTGTTTTGTCTTGAGCTACTCTTGTTGTATGCAAAAATTGAGTTTTTCCTTGCTGTAAATATTTTTTGGTGCATTAAAATGCTTTTGTGACATTTTCTTTTTGGTATTTGAATTATTTTCATAAGGTTCAACTTGTCTTGAAGAGGACCATGAGTTTAGTGACCCTCCTCTGAACTAAGGCAAGCCACCACAAATATTTGCAAGGGTGACATTGCAATGATTATGATTTTTACTTGAATTTAAATTCATATATTACATTTAGTTAATTAAAATAATTTAACTTGTGCTAGTATCATTTTCATGCTATGCTTATTATGATTTACAGAAGAATGTTGGTTACTTGGTCAAGTTAGTAGTGTTTAGTTGTCATGATCATGCTTATGATAGTACCGTCATTATGTTGATTCCTTGCATGTGCATTTCATGGCATCCTATGACTCGAGTAATTTATTTATTTCAAGTTAAACATGATGATAGTCCAACTTGAATATATTTTTGATCGAGTCATGGTGCCTCTGAATCGAGCTTCCCAGTGCAACCACATTTTCCTTTATGGGAAGGCCCTTATTCGGTCTATTGTCATGTCTCTCACCAGTGCCTCCAACGAGGAAAGCTTATGCGCTTGCGCTACCCTGGCCCGGTAGGCAGGCATAGCCTTGTGTGCCCATAGTTGATTGGTACCATTGTCCCCGTTTGGGACCGTTTTTGTTTTTCCACGACGGTGGCCGTTTGATGTCCGAGTGGCATCCGGGACCACTCATGACTTAGCCCAAAGGGGAGTTGGTCGGAGTGGCCGATAGAGTGTCAGGCAATAGATTGGTTTTGTCGGAACACTGTTGGTCCACCCGAATGGGAGTACGAGGCCATGGGTTCTGTGGTGTGGGTATAGTGTACTAACCTCTGCAGAGTGTGTTTAGTCTATCAATAGCCGCGTCCACTGTTATGGACACGGTCATAGTAGGTCACACCGTGGGTCAATAGAAATAATTAACTTCCACACTAATGTTATCTTAATGGCACATGCTATGGTTGGTGATCTTGTGTGACCATCGAGCTTGTATCCTTTGTGATCCGGGGGTGATCACCATGGTAAGCAGACTGATGTGCTAACGAGCTAACCCAGATGGTAAGCTGGTCCGAGGGACCGTGTGCTTTGGTCACATATACTTAATGAGAAGCATGGCATGTTCTTGCATTTAACCTACTTAAATATCATGTTATTATTTTTCATTGTTGTTTTGTTTGTCGTGAGCTTGCGAGTACATTCAAAGTACTCACCTGGGATGTCATGCCAGTTTCAGGAAAGTTGTACTAGGAGTCGGAGTTGCATCGTTCATCGCAGTCTAGGCCGTGTCCCAGCAGTGTCCCTATGATATGGAGTCCTACTACGTCGCTGTTCCGCTGCCGAGTAGCTGTGTCATAATCGTCGAGGACCCCCAACATGTCCACTAAATATTGTACATGAGTGTAGTGGCACCGTGTGAGCCACTTAGGCTCGCTTCCTTGTGTATCATCGAACATGTGTTCCCACAACAGATCAATAAAGCGGTTGCATTTCCGTGCCAAGTTGTTGTGTGTTGCTAGAAGACGTGATCTCTAGGCTGGCAATGCAAGGAAACCCGGATGCTCTGAGCCGGGGGTGCCACATGGCAACAATACAAATATGTGTCTTGTCCCTTTCTGTAACTGGGATATAGAGCACCGCAAGATTGAACCCATTGCAAAGCACCTCTCCCATTGCAAGATAAATCAATCTAGTTGGCCAAACCAAACGGATAGATCGAGGAGAAATACAAAGCTATAATAGTCATGCGTAAAAGATTTCAGACAAGACTCAAATAATATTCATAGATAATCTGATCATAAACCCACAATTCATCGGATCCCAGCAAACACACCGCAAAAACAAGATTACATAGATCTCCAAGAACATTGAGGAGAACATTGTATTAAAGATCAAAGAGAGAGAATAAGCCATCTAGCTACTAGCTATGGACCCATAGGTCTGTGATAAACTACTCACACATCATCGAAAGGGCAACAAGGTTGATGTAGAGGTCCTTCGTGATCGATTCCCCCTTCGGCAGAGTATGGGAAAAGGCCTCCAGATAGGATCTCGCAAGAACAAAGAGTTGTGGCGGCGGAAAAGGTATTTTTTTTAGGTGGCTCTCTGTTGGTTTCCTGATTTTAGAGAATTTAGAGAGTTGGAATTAGGTTAAACGGAGGAACAAGGGACCCACAAGTTACTAGGGCGCGCCCTAGTGCCTTCCGGCCTACTCCTTTGCCTTCCGGCCTCCTCCTGAAGCTTCTAGGGTCTCTTATATCTACAAAAAAATGTCGAAAAGTTTCGTGGCATTTGGACTTTGTTTGGTATTGATTTCCTGGAAAACCAAAAACAGGCAAAAAATACAACTGGCACTTGGCACTAAGTTTATAGGTTAGTCCCAAAAAATGATATAATAGTGCATTAAAACATCCAAGATTGATACTATAATAGAATGGAACAATAAAAAATTATAGATACATTGGAGACATATCACATAGGTATGTAAATGGAAACTCACAACCGACTCAGCAATCTTCGCACGAAGAATATTGCCATTGCTTGTGAAAACATAAATATTACTCGGGTAGGCATGTGCTTAAAGATATACAAACACATTCTCACATCCAAAGTCCAACAATAGCAGCAAAGCCAACATCCATCCATTAGCCGTCGTGGGTGCTACCAGTCCTCATGATAGCTTCTAATTAAACATGTAATCTTCCATCAAACAAATATTATATGTATTAATGAAATGATCTTTAGGTTGTAAAACCCAATACAACATGCAACACAAGAACATTCAGGATCATGGTCTTACCTGTTGTGTATCCATGAGCAAATAACTACATGAAAGTTTTCCGGCGGATTAACATATGGTTATTATTCCTATACATCATTGATTCCAAACCCTTGCATTCAGCGACACACAATGTAAGATCTTGTAATCCCAGGAAAGTAAAATAAGCTATTTTAGTGCATAGGGTCACTAAATTTCTATTTCAGGTACCTGTACATCACAAAGCACTTGTAAAGCAAAACATTCAATGTTCCTATTAGAGAAATTCATTGCTAGTCAAATCTAATACGTCCAGTTTCCAGTTTCCAATCCCTCATCACTGCCTCTGTTGTATTTGTTAGCATACTCGTAACATCTTGTTACGTCTGGCGGGATCAAAACTGGCCCCACAGACCAACACTTGTCTTTTCTGTGCACTTTGTCCTCACTCGTGTGCACCCGGGAGCTACTTCCCGATCGGTCACCTATCCTAGAATTACTCCAAGCCAAGCACACTTAACTTTGGAGTTCTTTTCGAACGGGCTCCCAGAAAAGAAGGAATTCCTTGTTGATATGAGTAGTCTATCATTCCTATTCAGCCAGGCTCTCACATACACCCCCACTCAAAGGAATCGACGTCCTCGTCGACCCATCAGGAGAGTTCCCTCTTGGCACACGTATGCGTGTCCAGTCCAGCACATCTGCCATGTCGTGTGCCACAACGGGCCACACACGCCATGCGCCACATGCCCGTGCACCTGACCCGCGCATGTCTGCGTAACCGCGAGGGTCAGCCCTGATACCAATTGTAACACCCTGTTACACCTGGCGGGATCAAGACTGGCCCCACAGATCAACACTAGTCTTTCATGTGCACTTTGTCCTCACTCGTGCGCACCCAGGAGCTACTTCCTGGCCGATCTCCCATCCTAGAATTACTCCAAGCCAACAACGGTTAACTTTGGAGTTCTTTTCGAATGGGCTCCCAGAAAAGAAGGAATTCCTTATTGATATTAGTAGTCTATCATTCCTATTAAGCCAGGATCTCACAATACTTAAGCCATATAATTGCAAATATTAACTCCAAATCTATGTATTCAGTCATAGGCAATGCAAGACCTTATCACCCAAACGAAAAAATAGGTATAGTCGATTACTTGCAAATCAGCTAGGTTGAGAAGGCATATGAGCCAACATATTTGCACCATTCAAAACAAGAAATCATTGTTTCCCTAGTGAACAATATTTATAAAGGAAAGGTCTCAGGGTGCTTTGTAACGCCCCGAGACCGATGCTTCAGAAGACTTCCATATTTTTTGTGATCACTGTGTGTTTCATTTGTGCTTGCTCTTTTATTTTTGCATTGCATCATGTCATCATGCCATCATGTCATTAATCTTTGCATCCCAACTCAACAAATAAATTGCATAGATGGTTGATCTATTTAAATCGAGGGAAGGGTGACTTCTCTTTATAACATATCCTCCCAATATTAGGGAGCTATATTAAAATATTCCATTAACTTTGGAATTAACCATAACACACTTGCATAATAATTCCGTGCCTTTTCTGCTTCAAGTTTGATCTCCAAACTCTCCCCTAAATTCTTTCTTCACTTTCCGGAGCTCCACCAAAAATCCGAACATTTTTGGACCTTCCCAACCCTCACTTCCTATTCAAATCATTTGAATTAAATTCAAATGCATTTGAATTTATATCTTTCAGTCATGCCACTTCTATTTTTCCTAGATCGAGCGCATTTTTATGAGTCAGGGAAAATAATCCCCATGCCCAAATTCCTTGTCCACCCATTTCTTTTCTCTCCCCTTCTTTCTTTGTTTTTCTGTTTATGGAAGAGGGTTGAAGGAGGGAATTGAAGAGAGCCCAGCAGGCCACGAGGCCCAGCCGCCCCACTTAACCTAAACCCTAGCCCGATCGAACCCCCTATCGATCCCCATCTCCTTCCCTCTAGCGCCGCCAGTGCCCGACCCCCTCTCCCTCTCCTCGCGCCCGATCCCCATCTTCCTCCGCGCGCCAACACCCGACCTCCTCCTCGCTCCCATGGCGCCGCCACCCACACCCACCGTCGGCGCCCTGCAGCCGCCGCCGTCTTGCAGTCGTGCTGCGCCCCACCTCCATGGCCGCCGCGCCCCGCCTCGCAGCCTCGGCCTCGCCAAGCTCGCCTGTCCCCGCCGTCATCCGCATCCCCAGCCTCCTCGCCGGTGACATGCAGCTCCAGCAGACCCCGCGCGCCCTCTCCTTCCGTTCCTGCCTCGTCCTCTGTGCTTCGTCCCCGAGCCCTATGCGCCCGACGCTGTCCCGTCTCCTCGCGCCGGCCCCGCCACCAAGTCCCGCCGCTGGAGCTCGCCTTCGTCCCGACTCCGGCCGGATTAGGTCCCGCCGGATCCGCCATCGCGTGACCCGGATCTGCCGCTGCCGCTCATCCATGGCGCCATGGCCTCTGCCCCTTTTGGTCGAACGACGTTGCCGCCGGCGTGCTCTGCCAGGATCGGGTGGATCTCGGCTTCCCCTGCGGCTCTGCCGCCCCGCCATGTTCCCGGAGCCGCGTGCCCTGCATCGCGCCAAGTCCCGCGGTCGTCGCCCCTGCATCGCGCCAAGTCCTTGCATCGCGCCCCGTTACTGTTGACTTCCTCAAGTTCAGGACCAAGACCCAAGACCCATGTACGATTATGCAACGAACGGTGGAGTTACACGAGCTACAAGTACCGTGACGAGCCAGGGGACTGGATTCTGTCAAGTTCCTCTATGATATGTGTACCACTACTTCCACAACATGTCGTGTACGACTACCGTCGCTCGGATTCGACAAGACAACGTGTACCACTACCGTCGCCAAGTTCGACTACCGCACGTTTACACCAAGTTCATCTACGAAACGTGTACAACTACTTCCCTCGACGATTTTGAACCGCCCCAAAATACAAGCTTCAAAGGTATAACCGCCGAGAACGACCGCCCGTGAACGAATGCATGCGTTGTATGAGTTGCTTGCGTTTGCACCGTGCCCGACTTGTTCGTCGCACGCTGTCACTCGTTTCCTTGCCACCGTCTTGTGGGACACCCGGTAATCGGGATCACCCCACCATCTTGCATGGCACGCTCACGCCACGCTTCCTTTTGCACCGGTATCTCCATGAGCTATCGGAACCGATATGTTGTCATGGCATCATTTTCGGATTCATTGCCGTGGCACCCCTTTCTTCCGCCATGGTGACCAAATGCTTCATAACATGCTCATGTCAACATTTTCTTAAAATTGCATAAAACTTGCATTGTCATCCGCATCATGATAACAACATTTAAATGTTTAAAATTGTTGTTCGCTTTAAATTGCTAAATGACATATGGGGATTTTCTGGAATTGTTGTTTCTTGTTTCCGGCCTCACTTAAACTTGCCTATATAGTTAGTTCAATTATGTTTCACCTCTTGCCATGTTTAATAACATTTAATATTGTTGGGTACATAAATGAGAGAGAACTAAATAATTGATGTGGTGTTTTGTCAATATGCAACTCGTTCCATATTGAGCTCCACTTAATTTGTAGCGTTGTTTGTTGCACTTTGCAATGCCATGCCTCTTTAAATCGGACATGCATCATACTTGTTTGTGCATCATGCCATGTTTCTGTGTTGGTTGTTTACTATGTTGTTTGTTTCTTTCCGGGTTGCTTCTCTCGTTAGCTTCGGTTTCGTTCCGGAGTTGTGAGGATTCGTTCGACTACGTCTGTTTGTCTTCTTCATGGATTCGTTCTTCTTCCTTGCGGGATCTCAGGCAAGATGACCATACCCTCGAAATCACTTCTATCTTTGCTTGCTAGTTGTTCGCTCTATTGCTATGTCGCGCTACCTACCACCTGCTTATCAAGCCTCCCAAATTGCCATGAACCTCTAACCTTTGTCACCCTTCCTAGCAAACCGTTGTTTGGCTATGTTACCGCTTTGCTCAGCCCCTCTTATAGCGTTACTAGTTGCAGGTGAAGATGAAGATTGCTCCATGTTGGATTATGTTTATGTTGGGATATCACAATATCTCTTATTTAATTAATGCATCTATATACTTGGTAAAGGGTAGAAGGCTCGGCCTTATGCCTGGTGTTTTGTTCCACTCTTGCCGCCCTAGTTCCCGTCATACCGGTGTTATGTTCCTTGATTTTGCGTTCCTAACACGGTTGGGTGATTTATGGGACCCCCTTGACAGTTCGCTTTGAATAAAACTCTTCCAGCAAGGCCCAACCTTGGTTTTACATTTGCCTCACCTAGCCTTTTTCCCTTGGGAGTCGCGCATCCCGAGGGTCATCTTTATTTTACCCCCGGGCCAGTGCTTGTCTAAGTGTTGGTCCAAACTAGAGCACCGTGCGGGACCATCCCTTGGCAACTTGGGTTACGTCGGTACCTGTACGCTTCGCTTATCCGGTGTGTCCTGAGAACGAGATACGTGCGACTCTTATCGGGATTGTCGACACATCGGGCGGCTTTGCTGGACTTGTTTTACCATTGTCGAAATGTCTTGTAACCGGGATTCCGAGACTGATCGGGTCTTCCCGGGAGAAGGAATATCCTTCGTTGGCCGTGAGAGCTTATAATGGACTAAGTTGGGACACCCCTGCAGGGTATAAACTTTCGAGAGCCGTGCCCGCGGTTATGTGGCAGATGGGAATTTGTTAATATCCGGTTGTAGAGAACTTGACACTCGACTTAATTAAAACGCATCAACCGCGTGTGTAGCCGTGATGGTCTCTTTTCGGCGGAGTCCAGGAAGTGAACACGGTTTTGGGTTATGTTTGACGTAAGTAGGAGGTCAGGATCACTTCTTGATCATTACTAGTGGACGATCGTTCCGTTGCTCCTCTTCTCGCTATTATTTGCGTATGTTAGCCACCATATATGCTAGTGCTTGCTGCAGCTCCACCTCACTACCCTTTCCTACCCATAAGCTTAAATAGTCTTGATCTCGCGGGTGTGAGATTGTTGAGTCCTCGTGACTCACAGATACTTCCAAACAGTTGCAGGTGCCGAGGATACCAGTGCAAGCGATGCTACCAAACTCAAGTGGGAGTTCGATGAAGACCGTGGTCGTTACTATGTTTCGTTTCCTGTTGATCAGTAGTGGAGCCTAGTTGGGAGGGGATCTAGCATTTGGGGTTGTTTTCTTTTCTTTTGGTTCCGTAGACGGACCTTGATTGTACTCTGAATGATGTATGTTTAATTTATGTATTGTGTGAAGTGGCGATTGTAAGCCAACTCTTTATCCCATTCTTGTTCATTACATGGGATTGTGTGAAGATGACCCTTCTTGTGACAAAACCACAATGCGGTTATGCCTCTAAGTCGTGCCTCGACACGTGGGAGATATAGCCGCATCGTGGGTGTTATAAGTTGGTAATCAGAGCCATCCCCGACTTAGGAGCCCCCTACTTGATCGAATCGCTGGTGTTGTTGAGTCTAGAACAAAAATGTTTTGAGTCTTAGGATTATATATATCGGAGAGTAGGATTCTTTTTACTCCTCAGTCCTTTCGTCGCTCTGGTGAGGCCTCCTGACGTAGAAGTTTTGACTCTTCTCTCCTCAAATTTCACTTAAATTTTTTTTAGGATCACGCGGGTATCTTGGAATCGTTCTGATGGTTTTGTGACGAGAACATTGTTCTTGGTGCCTCCTGACATTTAGGGGTTGTGGCAGTGTCCCGGGGAGTTGAGCTCCGAGGTGTTGTCGTCACAATTTTATCGTTGCAGTTCTGGAATACTTGAGTTTTGCCGACATCGAAAATCTCTTTTATGTAGTTGTTGGTGAGATCACCTCGACGCCACCCAGTACTGGGGCAGGAGTTCGGGAGTATTGCCATACCTTGTATAACGGATGCTTTTCGAAGGTTGAGGTAAATGATTTCCGAAGGTTTCTTGGTTATGTGTTGAAGGATGGATACAGCTGGATCTAGGTATTGTTAGTTTGTGTGAGATATTTGTGTCCCTTGTATCCCCAACACCTAATTGCATAACCAGAAAATTTCGGGAGTTTATAAGTGGGAATTCAAGTAGCTCCTAGGATATCTTTCCGACAGATGCATGATATGAGATTGGGGTTCGACGTCTAGTGGTCCGCCTTTCCACGGTTGGTTTTACAGTGGTCTCGTAGTGTCTTAAAGAGTCCTTGGCTATGCCGACTCGGGGACGCTTCGTATGTCATGTGCACTGCCTTGTACATGATGGTGCTGTACGATCGAGCCCGTGTGGGCCCCACCACGAAAACTTCGGACGAAATCTCTATCATATGTTTGTTCCGGCTTATTCTGCAAGCCAAATCCTTTGTTTTGTTTTATTTGTGGTATTCGAGTTGCTTCGAAGTCAAATGTTGATTCCATACCTTATTCTAAGCGGTGTTCTCATATTTCTATGTGGTTGCTAATCCTTCTTGATCATCGAGGTCGTCATGTTAATTCTTTTCCAACCGGCGTGCTTCTCTTCAAGTGGATCCGATCATTTCAACATTCGCGAGATCAATTCTCAATTCTTTGCAACGGTGTTTGCTTCATCCGTCCCAAGTTGTCTTTGTTTTTCCCGCCCTCCCACCCTTTTTCTTCAAGGACTCAGATTTCTTAATCAAGTATCCTTTTTATTGATGCGAAGTCACTTCATTCTTTTCTTTCAATGTTCTTATCCGGTGATTTTCCCATGAAGATACTAACGGAGCTTCAAGTTTGTTATTCTTCGTTCTTTTTTCTTCTCCGGTGGACTCAAGTCAAGCTTTCAGTGTCGGTCATATTCCTTTCCCCGCTTCAATGCTTTCTCATGTCGGTGCATCTCTTAATCATCCACCTCTTGCTATTCATGTTATCTGGAGTGCTGAAGATATCTCAGAAGATTCGCATTTCCATTCCCAATCCGTTCAAGCCATCTCGAGGTTGTTATCTCTTTTGAGCCATTTAATTCAACCGGCGCAATCTTTCTTTTAATCATTCAACGGTGTATCTTTTGAGTGGGCCCTAACCCACAGGTCTTTTCCCAGGATCTTACCTGACTCTTCTAATTTTCCCGGAGTTATTCTCGAATTCATTGCAAAGTTTGACGTAAGAATGAATTATCATCAGTCATATGTCTTTCTCCAAGATCTTTCAATTCTTTCATCGTTGGTTCATCATTTCTATTATCCATTGTTCCGGAGTGTCTCAATAATTCATGGTGGTGTTTCTCATCATCATTCTCAACATTTGTAGACCGAAGAAGAGTTTCTCTTAAATCTTGCTCCATTCTCTTCAAGATTCATGGTTATAGCTTGATGCCATCCTCTCATAATTGTTTTCGATTGTGAGAATTCTTTTCACCCACCCGGAGCATTTCAGAAGTCTTTTCAGTTTGATTCTTCGGAGCCCATCACCTCAGAATTATTCATTCTCAGCTTTCAGATCTCATTCTCCAAATCTTACCGGTGCATCATTCAAATATCCTCTAATCAGTTCATGATCTCTTCGTTCTCATGTATCTAAATTCTGTCAAGTATCTTTATTCATTTTCTAATTCTTCCCGGTGAATTGCGCCTTTGCTACTTTCATTTTCAATTCTCGCGGTGGTTCGTTCAAGATTTCTCTTCCCTCGTTATCATATCAATTCATTCGTTGTTTCCAAATCCTACCGGTGGTTCGATGAAGACCTTCCCAAGTTGAGCAATATCTCTCTTTAATCCTTTCTACGAGAATAAGTAGTATGCCAAATCCGTTGATTGTCATCAATTTAAACTGGTGAAGGATAAGCATAACGTAATTCTTATTATGGCTTCATCCAAGTGATGTAGTTTCTCTTTCCGGAGTTGTTCATCATGTCACATTTCTCGGTTCGAGAGGCTTCATCTTTTTCTTTTCCGGAGTTCCAAGCTTTCTGCATTATCTCATCGCGAAGCTTCATCTAATCATTGCAAGGCTTCTCCCGGAGTTCTTTTCAACTTTCCCTTTCGTTTGATCATTCCTTTATTACCGGAGTTCTTCATGGAGGCTCTACATGGTGGTTCGTCAAGGATTCCTTTTATTCTTCAATTGTTCTTCAAGAATTCTCTCGAAGTTATGATCCGCCAAGCTATACTCTAAAAATAAACATGGTGTTCAACACATGTTTTGTTTTGAGGAGTTCAAGCATTCTTCATCTTGCATTCCGTAGTGCAATTCTTCCTACCTTATCTTTTGAGGTGGTGTTATGTCATTCTCGATAATTTTCCTTCGGGTTTCATGATTCACAAAGTTTTCAAGAGTGACATATTTAAATCCATCATATTATCTTCGTTCAAGAGATCTTTTCAACCAATCAATCTTTTGTTGGAGTTATATTGGGTTATAATTCACCTAAAGCCTTCCCTAAGGAATGTTGCTATTATGGTGCTTATAAATGATCCAAGTTTTCTGCTATCCTCTTGGTGAAAGAAGTTTTTCATCGCCTTGGTGCTCTCACTCAAACCAATGGCTTCCTTTAGTGGACGTTTGTCACCTCTTAATGTTGAGATGTTTCCATAAGCCCACTGCAAGCTTATTCTTTTCGTTGTTGGTTTTCCAACAACTCCGTTCAATCCTACTTCGTAAGGATGCTCTTTAAAATTCATTTATGGTAGGAGATGTTGGTTTCATTCTTCGTTCTATTCACTCCAACTATCTAACTATCATGCATTGTTTCCGGAGGCTTTGTGATGTTGCTCTCTTCGACCAATCATCTTGTTTTGTCAAGATCATGTAATTTTTCCTTTCTTATCCGTTTAGCCGGAGTGTCATGTTTTCATTTGAGTTCTATCATCTTATCAAGTTTTGTCTCCTTCCTCAACAGGAGGGCTGTCTGAAATCTTTCTTACCCCTTGTGCCATTCTTTCATTAGTTACGGAGGCAGTGTGTTGCTAAATTCATCGAGTATCCTCTCATCTTGTCAAGATCATGTTCAATTCCTTCCATTTACAGTCGGAGTGCTGCCCAAATTATATCATTCTTATTCCTTCCCTATCTTGTTTTAACCGGAGTGGTTTAAATATCTATCGTGTCACTTAACCTCAAGGTTCTCATGGTGTTCCTTGTTTCCGTTTACTACGGAGTGCTCTCAATTCGCTTATCTCCATTGTGTCATTTCTTTCGATTTGTTCAACCCCGCAAGGTTCTTTGGTTTCACTCATTTGTCTAAGAAGCAACTTAGTTTTACCTTTTTCCTCTTCCGTTTCTCTCCGGTGCCATCCTAGATCTCGGGACGAGATCCTCTTGTAGTGGTGGAGTGTTGTAACGCCCCGAGACCGACGCTTCAGAAGACTTCCATATTTTTTGTGATCACTGTGTGTTTCATTTGTGCTTGCTCTTTTATTTTTGCATTGCATCATGTCATCATGCCATCATGTCATTAATCTTTGCATCTCAACTCAACAAATAAATTGCATAGATGGTTGATCTATTTAAATCGAGGGAAGGGTGACTTCTCTTTATAACATATCCTCCCAATATTAGGGAGCTATATTAAAATATTCCATTAACTTTGGAATTAACCATAACACACTTGCATAATAATTCCATGCCTTTTCTGCTTCAAGTTTGGTCTCCAAACTCTGCCCTAAATTCTTTCTTCACTTTCCGGAGCTCCACCAAAAATCCGAACATTTTTGGACCTTCCCAACCCTCACTTCCTATTCAAATCATTTGAATTAAATTCAAATCATTTGAATTAAATTCAAATGCATTTGAATTTATATCTTTCAGTCATGCCACTTCTATTTTTCCTGGATCAAGCGCATTTTTATGAGTCTGGGAAAATAATCCCCATGCCCAAATTCCTTGTCCACCCATTTCTTTTCTCTCCCCTTCTTTCTTTGTTTTTCTATTTATGGAAGAGGGTTGAAGGAGGGAATTGAAGAGAGCCCAGCAGGCCACGAGGCCCAGCCGCCCCACTTAACCTAAACCCTAGCCCGATCGAACCCCCTATCGATCCCCATCTCCTTCCCTCTAGCGCCGCCAGTGCCCGACCCCCTCTCCCTCTCCTCGCGCCCGATCCCCATCTCCATCCGCGCGCCAGCACCCGACGTCCTCCTCGCTCCCATGGCGTCGCCACCCACACCCACCGCCGGCGCCCTGCAGCCGCCGCCGTCTTGCAGCCGTGCTGCGCCCCACCTCCATGGCCGCCGCGCCCCGCCTCGCAGCTTCGGCCTCGCCAAGCTCGCCTGTCCCCGCTGTCATCCGCATCCCCAGCCTCCTCGCCGGTGACATGCAGTTCCAGCAGACCCCGCGCGCCCTCTCCTTCCCTTCCTGTCTCGTCCTTGGTGTTTCGTCCCCGAGCCCTACGCGCCCGACGCTGTCCCGTCTCCTCGCACCGGCCCCGCCACCAGGTCCCGCCGCTAGAGCTCGCCTTGGTCCCGACTCCGGACGGATCAGGTCCCGCCGGATCCGCCATCGCGTGACCCGGATCCGCCACTGCCGCTCATCCATGGCGCCATGGCCTCCGCCCCTTTTGGCCGAACGACGTTCCCGCCGGCGTGCTCTGCCAGGATCGGGTGGATCTCGACTTCCCCTGCGGCTCTGCCGCCCTGCCATGTTCCCGGAGCCGCGGTGCCCTGCATCGCGCCAAGTCCCGCGGCCGTCGCCCCTGCATCGCGCCAAGTCCCGCGGCCGTCGCCCCTGCATCGCGCCCCGTTACTGTTGACTTCCTCAAGTTCAGGACCAAGACCCGAGACCCATGTACGATTATGCAACGAACGGTGGAGTTACACGAGCGACAAGTACCGCGACGACTGGATTCTGTCAAGTTCCTCTATGATATGTGTACCACTACTTCCACAACATGTCGTGTACGACTACCGTCGCTCGGATTCGACAAGACAACGTGTACCACTACCGTCGCCAAGTTCGACTACCGCACGTTTACGCCAAGTTCATCTACGAAACGTGTACAACTACTTCCCTCGACGATTTTGAACCGCCCCGAAATACACGCTTCAAAGGTATAACCGCCGAGAACGACCGCCCGTGAACGAATGCATGCGTTGTATGAGTTGCTTGCGTTTGCACCGTGACCGACTTGTTCGTCGCACGCTGTCACTCGTTTCCTTGCCACCGTCTTGTGGGACACCCGGTAACCTGGATCACCCCACCATCTTGCATGGCACGCTCACGCCACGCTTCCTTTTGCACCGGTATCTCCATGAGCTATCGGAACCGATATGTTGTCGTGGCATCATTTTCGGATTCGTTGTCGTGACACCCCTTTCTTCCGCCATTGTCACGACCGGTTTTTCAATAAAAATAATTATTGAGAGACCAATCCCTTTTCCGGACCAGCGAGGAAGAATTCCTTCTCACTGGTAGACAATATCTTGGTCACAGAAAAAAATACCAGGAGTACTAAATATAATACAAGGTTGAGCAGAGACTGCCCAACAATTTATTACATGCACGCCGCTAAAACAAGACGGCGGGTAGGGTGGCAAACTACTAACTCACGATAAAAACGGTGGTGGAAATACCATCGCGAAGCGAGTGATATGATTCCAGAAGACTACAACTCTACGAGCGTCGGAGTGAGGCTCGAGAAGACTTATTGCGGGTGGCGGAAGCGTATACAAAACAAGTGACCAATATCCGGGATCGCGCAGGACTGACTGGGACTCCTCTAGGCATCGGACGCGCTATCAAACTCTTCATCCAAGAGATCGCCTTCGTCAACATCTGGCCAAATCAACAAGCCAGGTGAGTACTATGAAAGTACTCGCAAGACAGTTCGGACATAAGGTATAACAAATGTAAACATGAAGCACATGAACAAGTTAACCAGTGCGATCAGACATAGCGATAATAAATACTGGGTGCCAAGCGAGGGTCTGAATGACGCCTCGAGCGGAAACTGCAGAATAGTAATACTGGTGCCAAACGAGTGTCTGAAAGACTCCTCGAGCGGAAAATGCGGAATAATAATACTGGTGCCAAACGAGTGTCTGAAATACTCCTCGAGCGGAAAATGCGGAAGAATAATACTGGTGCCAAACGAGTGTCTGAAAGACTCCTCGAGCGGAAAAATGCGGAATGATAATGCCACAGTCGGGCGTCGGGGCGACACCACATAAAGGGCTTATAACAGAAAATAAAGACAGTGCATGCCACAGTCGGACGTCTGCGCGACATCACATAAAGGGCTTATAACAGAAAATAAAGACAGTGCATGCCACAGTCGGACGTCTGCGTGACATCACATAAAGGGCTTATATTTAAAGTGAGAAACGAGTACACACCACAGTCGGACGTCTGCACGACGTCACATAAAGGGCTTATATCACAGCTCAATAATACAATCATTCGGGAACATAAATTATCACAAGCATGCGACAAATATAAGGTTAGTCCATCCACAGAAATAAAAATAAAACTGGATTTACCACTTGAGCTTGTTCACCGGGGACAAGTTTTTTTTTCACACGGATAGATATGGATATAATGTTTACACTACTTGATCATGGATACGATGATTTGGAGAGGATTGACTCTGCAGAGTTTGTACTTAACCACAGCCAACGGATTCCAGTAGTCACGGGGACTAGTTCCGTCTACGGTGTTTTGGAAGAAACACGTCTAACCAGTACACACCCAATTCAACCGTCCGAAGCCAGGGATCACCCTCGGCAACATTCAAGAAAAACCTTGAGACGGGAGGCTACAACCTCGCGTAGCATGGGATCAAATTTTTATACGCGCGCTCTAAGGGGGTGCCCCCCCTCTCGGTCCCAACCGGAAACACCCATGCCCCCTGACCGGATGACTGGCTTTAATCCTGGGCCAAGGTACCATCATCCCGGCCTCTCTGTTTGGTGTGTACACGGAAAGAGGTTACCAACTTACTAAACCGCATCCTGGCAATGAGACATGTGGTAGCACGGAAAGGGGAAAGAACGGTAACGTGGCTCCAACCACGTTAACGTCGGAGGAAGTCAGATGACGCAAGGCTGGTATGCTACAACAGTACCACCTTGCTGCCCTTCATGTCACCACACGATTAGGCCATCTCTCATCAGAGATCATCGCAACTTTGGAACATGCGGGAAAGGAACGATAACGTGGCTCCAACCACGTTAACGTCGGAGAAAGTCGGATGACGCAAGGCTGGTATGCTACAACAGTACCACCTTGCTGCCCTTCATGTCACCACATGATTAGGCCATCTCTCATCAGAGATCATCGCGACTTTGGAACAACCGGGTTGTTGCCTTACAAGCAACGAGGTATTTACCAATACGCATATGCCACGCACAAACTTTCACGCGAACATGCAAAACACCTGTCATATCAAATGTTCAAAACAGGCTTGCCTGGTTCGGAGAAGTCGGAGTCTAGCTCGGCGAAGTTCGCGGCTCCTTCACCTCTTCCGGAACCTACGGCAATCACGAAACGGGTACTAACGTGAAAACCAACACTTGCACAGAAACATTTCCAAATATTTTTCAAATAAATCCCATAAAAAACTAGACAAAATTTGAAGATTGTCAGAAAAAGAATCACTCAAAAACACCTTTTTATTAAAAAAGTTATAAAGGTTTCTGTCCAGGGACTTATCTGTAATGAAACAGAAAAGTTCCAGGGTTTTAACTGAGAAAACAGAAAACGCTTCGGTTGGGAATGCGCAAGCGCAAAGGAGAAAACGTATTTGCCCGAAGGCGCCAACAAAAAACGGTTCGAAGGAGAATAGGATAGAGGCTGACAGGCGGGGTCCACCTGTCAGGTTTAAAAAGCTCGCCGGCGCCCGAAGACTGCGGTGGACGCCGGCGTCGAACCACGGCGAGTTAGCAGAAACGGAGGGTACCAAGAGCTTCAGCGTCTTCTTCCGCGTCGGTGGGTGGTGGACTCGTCCAACAGGGAGCACCACGTCGACGGCGACACTATCTCCGGCGGACGGCGGCTCGGGTGAGGATGGGAAACTCCGGTGGAGGGCTGCAAGCTACAAATTGAGGCGCGGGTCAGAACGAGGGATGCAAGGTGAAGCTACTGGCAAGAGAATGGAGGCGGAGGAACACACACGGGGGCGAATCGGGTTGGATCCCGTGGCGGGTCGCGGCGGCCGGAGTCGAGGAAGGAGACCTCCTCGGGGCTCTACCAGTGGCTAGGCTTGCTCTAGGGGGAGTGCAGGGATGGTGGGTGCTCGAGTTGAAGCTCGGGGCCTCTATTTATAGGCAGATCGACGGGGTGGCCGTGAACGGAGAATCTCCGGCGAGCGATTACGGCGGAGCAGTGGATTGGCAGGAGGTTTGAGTGGCCAGGCAGCATCAGTGGAGGTTACTGGAGTCGTTTCACAGCTAAACGGGGTCGGTCTTGGCGTAATGGCGTCGGTCCACGGTGAGGTGACCGCACGGGCTCAACGGCGGCAGAGAGCGTGCTCCGCGCCCTGCGGTTCACGACGAGAGTGGCACCGCGTTCGGGGGAGTGGAAGGCCACGCGGCGGGCTCCGGTGGTTTGGGCGGCGCTGGGTGGCGTCGTCGGCGCCGTGTCTCCCGCTGGCGTCCGCAAAGCCGCCGCCGGCATCGGTCACGGGGCGGCGCACCTTCTGCTGCTCGTCGTCGACGCCCGCAAGGCGCCAGGCGTTCGTGCGGTGCAGGAACAAGAGGGCGGGGACGAGGAGCAAGGCGACGCGGTGGCACTGGCGAGATCGACGTCCTTCTCTGAAGAAAACGACAGCAGGCCCCTGTAGTGTTCTCTGAACTTTCTGAACTTGACATAGACAGTGCACTGCAGGTGTTGACAGAAGGTTTTGGCCATGAGATGAATTTTTCTGGAGTTGTAACTTGGTGAGGTGACCACTCAATGCACCCAGAGGCTGCCTGATTTTATTTGGAATTCTTGGAGGAGGTTTTGAATGAATTTCACCAAATTTGACAAATCTGGTCCAAACTTGCAGCAGGTGTAGTTTGAAAATCTTGAACTGAAGACCAGTGGATCTTCATGGTTCTAGGTTGAGGGTTCAAAGGACTAGGAGGGGAAAAAGGTTTGGGGGAAAAAATCAAGACAGAAAGTGGAGTTCCTTTGCAAATATCCAAGTGCTAGAAAAGGAGGCAGAAAATTATTTGAATGGAATTTAAATGGAAATAATCACATGGGGAGGTTCAACTTGCTGGATTAGGTGTAAAACATGATCCAAAGGTGAGGGAAGGGTTAGGGGAGAGGATTTGCACTAGGGCCATGGCAAGAAGGAATTGTTGAAAGTGGCAAAGGATTTTCCAAAAGCCATAGTGCAAATTTTCAAGGAGATTTTCAAAAGTCATTTCCCAAGTGAAAATATTTTGTCTTGAGTCCAAGTGAAAAGCAAGAACCTCCAAGACCAAAGACAGATCTTGGTTGAATCCAAATAAAACTTTTGCCACAAAGAAAATATTTGAGAGTGAGAGTTCTCTTGAAGAAAAAATTTTGATCACTCCCCTCAAGTCAAATAAAAGCCTTTTGAAAAATCCAAATAAAAACTTGGGTGTCACAACACCTACCCCCTTAGGAAAAATCTCGTCCTCGAGATTTCTGCTGATCCTCAAATAGATATGGATACTCTGCCCGGAGGAAATCTTCCCTTTCCCATGTGGCTTCATCCTCAGTGTGGTTGCTCCACTGAACCCTGAAAAATCTTGTCGTTTTCTGACGGGTCCTCCATTCAGACTCTTCTAGAATCTTTACCGGCCTTTCTCTGTAGGTGAGATCTGGTTGCATATCAATGTCCTCATGAGGTACATGTTTTTCTGGGTTGCTCACACATTTTCTTAACTGTGAGACGTGGAACACGTTATGGACGTCTGACAGCTCCTTGGGTAGGTCTAGTTGGTAGGCTACCGTGCCTCTTCGTGCCTTTACACAAAATGGTCCAATAAATCTTGGGGCTAGCTTCCCCTTAATTTTGAACCGTTGTAGACCCCTCATAGGAGATACTCGGAGGTATACGGAATCACCGGGTTCAAAGCTGACCTCACGGTGCTTCTGATCATAGTAGCTCTTTTGGCGGCTTTGTGCTGTCTTGAGTCTGTCCCTGATCTGCTTAACTTTCTCCTCGGCCTCTTTAAGCATGTCTGGGCCGAAGATACGGCTTTCACCTGTTTCTGACCAATTCAGTGGGGTACGACACCTCCGTCCGTACAATGCTTCAAAGGGTGCCATTTGCAAGCTGGCTTGGTAACTGTTGTTGTAAGCAAATTCAGCATACGGCAAACTCTCTTCCCAACTGGATCCATAGGTGAGCACACAGGCCCTTAGCATATCCTCTAGGATCTGGTTCACACGTTCCGTCTGTCCATCAGGGTGGTATGCTGTACTGAAAGCTAGCTGCGTGCCCAGAGCTTGTTGTAGGTGATCCCAAAATTTGGAGACGAATTGGGTGCCTCGGTCTGATATTATAGTCTTTGGGACTCCATGCAAGCAAACTATACGAGAGAGATAAAGCTTTGCCAGTCTTTGTGTGGAGTAGGTAGTCTTCACGGGAATGAAATGAGCAACCTTGGTTAGTCGGTCTGTGATAACCCATATGGCGTCATTCCCACGTTGTGATCGGGGTAATCCGACGATGAAATCCATTCCTATTTCATCCCACTTCCACTCCGGTATCCTGTTTGGCTGGAGTAGCCCTGCTGGCTTTTGATGCTCGGCCTTGATGCACTGACATGAATCGCAACAAGCAATGAATGTGGCTATATCTCTTTTCATACCGTGCCACCAAAATCTTTCTTGAATGTCCTTGTACATTTTGGTTCCTCCAGGATGGATCGAGTATGGAGCGGTGTGGCTTTCCGTCAAGATCTGTTGCTTGAGTTCCTCAATGTTAGGCACGCAAAGTCTGTCTCAGTACCATAATGTTCCTTCACTGTCGGTGACGAACTCGGAAGGCTTACGAAGATTCATTTTCTTCTTTATGCCTTCGATGCTGGGATGTCCTTGTTGAGCCTTCTTGATTTGTTCCACCAGGGTGGGTTGTATCTCCAGATTCGATACGGTGCCCTCGGAGACTAACATCATGTTGAGCCTAGCGAACTCTCGCTGAAACTCAGGGCTCAAATTGTGCTGACCGTCACTGTCCGGGCTGGGGTTTCGACTAAGGGCATCGGCCACTACATTTTCTTTCCTTGGGTGGTAGTGAATGCCGACGTCATAGTCTTTGACCAGTTCCAACCAGCGTCGTTGGCGTAAATTCAGCTCTGGCTGTGTGAAAATATATTTGAGGCTCTTATGGTCTGTATATATTTCACAGCGATTCCCCAACAGAAAGCGCCTCCACTCCTTGAGTGCATGTATGACTGCTGCTAGCTCCAAGTCATGTGTTGGGTAATTTTCCTCATGTTTTCGCAGCTGCCTGGAGGCATATGCGACAACCTTGCCATCCTGCATTAGTACGCATCCGAGTCCTTTCCGGGATGCGTCACAATACACCTCAAAGCTCTTGTGTATGTCTGGCACAGTTAAGACTGGTGCGGTTGTCAGCTTCTTCTTGAGTTCTTGGAAGCTCTGCTCGCATGCTTCCGTCCATACAAATTTCTTGTCCTTCTTGAGTAAATGTGTTATAGGCTTCGCCACAGTGGAGAATCCTTCAATAAATCTCCTGTAATATCCGGCCATTCCTAGGAAACTCCGCACATCTGTGACGTTGGCGGGCGGCTTCCAGTCCAGTATGGCCTTGACTTTTTCTGGGTCTACGGCCACGCCTTCTTGGTTCAGTATATGGCCCAAGAAGCCAACTTGTCTTAGCCAAAATTCGCACTTGCTAAATTTGGCGTACAACTGATGTTTCCTCAATTCTCCCAAAACAATTTTGAGGTGCTCGGCATGCTCTTCTGGTGTCCTTGAGTAAACTAGAATATCGTCAATGAATACCACCACAAATTTGTCCATGAATTTCATGAACACTTTGTTCATGAGGTGGATGAAATATGCGGGGGCGTTCGTTAGTCCAAAAGGCATCACTGTGAACTCGTATAACCCATATCTGGAAGTGAATGCTGTCTTGGGGATATCCTCTGTCCGTACCTTCAGTTGATGGTATCCCAATCTCAAATCAATCTTTGAAAATACCTTAGCTTGTGCGAGCTGGTCAAACAAATCATTTATCTGTGGCATCGGATATTTGTTTTTGATGGTGACCATATTGAGGGCTCGATAGTCTATACACAGTCTCAGTGTCCCATCCTTCTTCTTGGCGAACAACACAGGCGAACCCCTACGGTGAGGAGCTGGCTCGAATAAATCCTTTGTCCAACAACTCCTTTATCTGCTTCTTCAACTCCACCAATTCTGAGGGTGCCATTCTATACGGCTTCTTATAGATGGGAGCGGTGCCAGGTGCTAGTTCAATGCTGAATTCTATCTCTCGGTCTGGTGGCATGCCTGGCAGTTCTTCCGGAAACACATCAGGAAACTCGCATACCACTGGAACTTTTCTCAGTTCTGCAATGTCCATTTTGTTCAGTTTTGGTTGCTGTGATCGTGGCCTTTCTTGAGCGGAAACTCTTATAGTCTTGCCGTGATGGTGAGTGAGAATCACTATCCGATTGAAACAGTCGATGAATCCTTTGTTGGTGGTCAACCAGTCCATCCCTAAAATGACATCCAGTCCTTTACTTTCCAACACGATGATATTCGCGTGGAATTGTAGTCCTTAGAACTCAATGACCACTCCTTGGCAGTAACCTTGAGCGATTTGCTTATTTCCGGGGACTTGATGATCATAGATTTTTCCAAGGGAAGTATCGGAAAACCATGTTGCGAAACAAAACTCTTCGAAACGAACGAATGGGAAGCTCCAGAATCAAACAAAACCGTGGCAGGTACTGTGTTGACAGTGAACGTACCGAGCACGATGTCTGGGGCATTCTGCGCTTCTTCCCTAGTCACATGGTTCAGGTGACCCTTCCTGTGGTTGTTGCTGGGGTGGAAGTTGTTGCGCTTGGGGGCTGGATTGTTTCCACCATTGTTCGGCTTGGGTGCCGAGTCTCTTGGCTTCGGGCACTGTTTAGCATAATGCCCTTGCTGACCACAAGCATAGCAGGTGACCCCTGGACGGTATGTGAACTCCTTGTCCCTGGCATGAAACTGTCCGACGGGCCTTGGCTCAGTAGTCATGGATCTCCTTGCGTCTGTCCTTGGGACCTCAGTCTTGCCTCGGTTGCTGCGGGCAAGAGTCGTCTTGTCCCTCTTCCGCTTACGGATATCTTCCAGACTACGGCGCTCATTCTCCAAGGTGATGGCCTTGTCCACCAGCGTCTTAAAATCCGGAAAGGTGTGCACAATCAGTTGGCATCTCAGTGCTGGTGCCAGGCCGTCCAGGAATTTTTCCATCTTCTTGCTTTCTGTCATGTGCTCGTCGTAGGCATAACGAGACAGCTGGGTGAACTGACCGTTGTATTCTGTGACTGACATGCCTCTCTGCTTCAGGTCATCGAACTCTCTCTTCTTGATCTTTAGGATGCTGCTGGGGATGTGTGCCCCACGGAAGCCTTCCTTGAACTCTTCCCAGGTGATGTTGTGTTCCCTGGGATGCATGTGTAGGAAGTTTTCCCATCATGCTGCGGCTGCTCCAGTAAGATAGTGTGGTGCATAAAGCACCTTCTCATGATCTGAGCACTGAGCAATAATCAGTTTCCTTTCAATCTCACGAAGCCAATCATCGGCTTCCAGCGGCCTATCGGTGTGAGCAAAAGTTGAGGGGCGAGTCTTCTGTAACTCGGATAACTTGGAATGTGGTTGATAGGGTTCACGGTGGTTTCCCATGTTGATGACATGGTTCATCATCTCTTGGTGCTGTTGCTGGCTTTGCTCGAAGAGACGGCATACTTGAGACAGTGCTACTTCGCTGTCCTGTTGGTGGACTGACCCTGAGTGAAATTGTTGCTGGTCTGTGTCCCGTAAACCTCTTCTGGCTGATTGGGCATGGAGCGAGTCCACGGGCGAGACATTTTTCCAGTCTGGGGTATTATTTGCAAAACCCATGAGAAAAACTGTGTAGCACAAGAAAAATCTCGCAAAGGCAATAATAAAAGAGGCTTCAAGATTTTCAAAGAAACACAAATGATTTTTCATGGAGAAGAAGTGCCTAACATAAAACTTACATGCGAAAAGCAAACACATGATACAGCACTCAGGATGCGCGTACACAATCCTGACATGTTATTAAAAACTAGCGTACTACTCCAGAAGGCACCAAACACACCAATACAAACTAGCGTACAGATAAAACAGCACATCATACAGGCAGACATAACACGCGGCTACTCGGTGCTCTCAGTCGGAGATGGTGAAGATCTCCTTCCCCTTGCCGATGGCAAGGCTCAGCGGTCCAGGAGAGTCAACCTCCACCTCCTCTCTAGCTGGCTCCTGGCGCGTGACGCTGCGCTGCGGTGATGGTGCGGGGGCGACTGGTGGTAGAGCGTGTGCGGCAGGCGGTGCGGCTCTGGCTGGAGTAGGAGCGATGACTCGGTCGAACTCCTCAGTGGTAGGCAGACGGCGAGCAGTGGCCAAAACGGCCGGTGCATAAGAGGCTGAAGACGAGACGAATGTCAGAGGCGGCGCCGTGTGGAGAAGCTCCTTCCTGCTGGCAGGACCGCCCAGGACTAAGTCCATGCGGGCAGCCACAAGATCATCTACGAGGTTGTCAAAAGACTCCTCCAGAGCCATGAGATACTCCACAACCATCTCGATGGCTTCATCTCGCTCTCCCCGATGGCAGGCGAACGCATAGTGGCTGGTGTAAGGCACATGGCATGGGAGGTAGCGGTAGCGACGAGTCTTCATCGTAGGAAGGATGTCCCGAAGGCGAGCTATCGTCTCACGGGCAGCCATCTGCATGGCATGCCTCTCCGTAGGCATGGCCCTTCCCACAAAACGGAAGTGGCGAGCAGCAGAACGTCCTCCCTTGAACTGCACCACAGCTTGGTGCATAGACACGTCGTCACTGAGCTTATGCTGGTAAAGTGTGAACTCCGGGCGAGCTGCTGGCCCGATCGCGAGCTTGGTGATGGAGATGAGGAGCTTGACAAACCCCTCGGGCACGTTGGTGAATACTCGGTTCTCACAGCTGCTGCCAGCCATCTACAAAAGTAGGCAAAAATTCTGAGTAGTCATGTCATAAATTTATGATGACCAACAGAAAATAGCTACAATTGCAAAATGCTGAAAAAGCACAAAAGACGCTAATAACCGATTAGCGATCGCACCTAGTGGCTTCCTACAGTCAGCCTGGCTCTGATACCAAGCTTTTCACGACCGGTTTTTCAATAAAAATAATTATTGAGAGACCAATCCCTTTTCCGGACCAGCGAGGAAGAATTCCTTCTCACTGGTAGACAATATCTTGGTCACAGAAAAAAATACCAGGAGTACTAAATATAATACAAGGTTGAGCAGAGACTGCCCAACAATTTATTACATGCACGCCGCTAAAACAAGACGGCGGGTAGGGTGGCAAACTACTAACTCACGATAAAAACGGTGGTGGAAATACCATCGCGAAGCGAGTGATATGATTCCAGAAGACTACAACTCTTCGAGCGTCGGAGTGAGGCTCGAGAAGACTTATTGCGGGTGGCGGAAGCGTATACAAAACAAGTGACCAATATCCGGGATCGCGCAGGACTGACTGGGACTCCTCTAGGCATCGGACGCGCTATCAAACTCTTCATCCAAGAGATCGCCTTCGTCAACATCTGGCCAAATCAACAAGCCAGGTGAGTACTATGAAAGTACTCGCAAGACAGTTCGGACATAAGGTATAACAAATGTAAACATGAAGCACATGAACAAGTTAACCAGTGCGATCAGACATAGAGATAATAAATACTGGGTGCCAAGCGAGGGTCTGAATGACGCCTCGAGCGGAAACTGCAGAATAGTAATACTGGTGCCAAACGAGTGTCTGAAAGACTCCTCGAGCGGAAAATGCGGAATAATAATACTGGTGCCAAACGAGTGTCTGAAAGACTCCTCGAGCGGAAAATGCGGAATAATAATACTGGTGCCAAACGAGTGTCTGAAAGACTCCTCGAGCGGAAAAATGCGGAATGATAATGCCACAGTCGGGCATCGGGGCGACACCACATAAAGGGCTTATAACAGAAAATAAAGACAGTGCATGCCACAGTCGGACATCTGCGCGACATCACATAAAGGGCTTATAACAGAAAATAAAGACAGTGCATGCCACAGTCGGACGTCTGCGCGACGTCACATAAAGGGCTTATATTTAAAGTGAGAAACGAGTACACGCCACAGTCGGACGTCTGCACGACGTCACATAAAGGGCTTATATCACAGCTCAATAATACAATTGTTCGGGAACATAAATTATCATAAGCATGCGACAAATATAAGGTTAGTCCATCCACAGAAATAACAATAAAACTGGATTTACCACTTGAGCTTGTTCACCGGGGACAAGTTTTTTTCTCACACGGATAGATATGGATATAATGTTTACACTACTTGATCATGGATATGATGATTTGGAGAGGATTGACTCTGCAGAGTTTGTACTTAACCACAGCCAACGGATTCCAGTAGTCACGGGGACTAGTTCCGTCTACGGTGTTTTGGAAGAAACACGTCTAACCAGTACACACCCAATTCAACCGTCCGAAGCCAGGGATCACCCTCGGCAACATTCAAGAAAAACCTTGAGACGGGGAGGCTACAACCTCGCGTAGCATGGGATCAAATTTTTATACGCGCGCGCTAAGGGGGTCTCGGTCCCAACCGGAAACACCCATGCCCCCTGACCGGATGACTGCCTTTAATCCTGGGCCAAGGTACCATCATCCCGGCCTCTCTGTTTGGTGTGTACATGGAAAGAGGTTACCAACTTACTAAACCGCATCCTGGCAATGAGACATGTGGTAGCACGGAAAGGGGAAAGAACGGTAACGTGGCTCCAACCACGTTAACGTCGGAGGAAGTCAGATGACGCAAGGCTGGTATGCTACAACAGTACCACCTTGCTGCCCTTCATGTCACCACACGATTAGGCCATCTCTCATCAGAGATCATCGCAACTTTGGAACATGCGGGAAAGGAACGATAACGTGGCTCCAACCACGTTAACGTCGGAGAAAGTCGGATGACGCAAGGCTGGTATGCTACAACAGTACCACCTTGCTGCCCTTCATGTCACCACATGATTAGGCCATCTCTCATCAGAGATCATCGCGACTTTGGAACAACCGGGTTGTTGCCTTACAAGCAACGAGGTATTTACCAATACTCATATGCCACGCACAAACTTTCACGCGAACATGCAAAACACCTGTCATATCAAATGTTCAAAACAGGCTTGCCTGGTTCGGAGAAGTCGGAGTCTAGCTCGGCGAAGTTCGCGGCTCCTTCACCTCTTCCGGAACCTACGGCAATCACGAAACGGGTACTAACGTGAAAACCAACACTTGCACAGAAACATTTCCAAATATTTTTCAAATAAATCCCATAAAAAACTAGACAAAATTTGAAGATTGTCAGAAAAAGAATCACTCAAAAACACCTTTTTATTAAAAAGTTATAAAGGTTTCTGTCCAGGGACTTATCTGTAATGAAACAGAAAAGTTCCAGGGTTTTAACTGAGAAAACAGAAAACGCTTCGGTTGGGAATGCGCAAGCGCAAAGGAGAAAACGTATTTGCCCGAAGGCGCCAACAAAAAACGGTTCGAAGGAGAATAGGATAGAGGCTGACAGGCGGGGTCCACCTGTCAGGTTTAAAAAGCTCGCCGGCGCCCGAAGACTGCGGTGGACGTCGGCGTCGAACCACGGCGAGTTAGCAGAAACGGAGGGTACCAAGAGCTTCAGCGTCTTCTTCCGCGTCGGTGGGTGCTGGACTCGTCCAACGGGGAGCACCACGTCGACGGCGACACTATCTCCGGCGGACGGCGGCTCGGGTGAGGATGGGGAACTCCGGTGGAGGGCTGCAAGCTACAAATTGAGGCGCGGGTCAGAACGAGGGATGCAAGGTGAAGCTACTGGCAAGAGAATGGAGGCGGAGGAGCACACACGGGGGCGAATCGGGCTGGATCCCGTGGCGGGTCGCGGCGGCCGGAGTCGAGGAAGGAGACCTCCTCGGGGCTCTACCAGTGGCTAGGCTTGCTCTAGGGGGAGTGCAGGGATGGTGGGTGCTCGAGTTGAAGCTCGGGGCCTCTATTTATAGGCAGATCGACGGGGTGGCCGTGAACGGAGAATCTCCGGCGAGCGATTACGGCGGAGCAGTGGATTGGCAGGAGGTTTGAGTGGCCAGGCAGCATCAGTGGAGGTTACTGGAGTCGTTTCACAGCTAAACGGGGTCGGTCTTGGCGTAATGGCGTCGGTCCACGGTGAGGTGACCGCACGGGCTCAACGGCGGCAGAGAGCGCGCTCCGCGCCCTGCGGTTCACGACGAGAGTGGCACCGCGTTCGGGGGAGTGGAAGGCCACCCGGCGGGCTCCGGTGGTTTGGGCGGCGCTGGGTGGCGCCGTCGGCGCCGTGTCTCCCGCTGGCGTCCGCAAAGCCGCCGCCGGCGTCGGTCACGGGGCGGCGCACCTTCTGCTGCTCGTCGCCGACGCCCGCAAGGCGCCAGGCGTTCGTGCGGTGCAGGAACAAGAGGGCGGGGACGAGGAGCAAGGCGACGCGGTGGCACTGGCGAGATCGACGTCCTTCTCTGAAGAAAACGACAGCAGGCCCCTGCAGTGTTCTCTGAACTTTTTGAACTTGACATAGACAGTGCACTGCAGGTGTTCGACAGAAGGTTTTGGCCATGAGATGAATTTTTCTGGAGTTGTAACTTGGTGAGGTGACCACTCAATGCACCCAGAGGCTGCCTGATTTTATTTGGAATTCTTGGAGGAGGTTTTGAATGAATTTCACCAAATTTGACAAATCTGGTCCAAACTTGCAGCAGGTGTAGTTTGAAAATCTTGAACTGAAGACCAGTGGATCTTCATGGTTCTAGGTTGAGGGTTCAAATGACTAGGAGGGGAAAAAGGTTTGGGGGCAAAAATCAAGACAAAAAGTGGAGTTCCTTTGCAAATCTCCAAGTGCTAGAAAAGGAGGCAGAAAATTATTTGAATAGAATTTAAATGCAAATAATCACATGGGGAGGTTCAACTTGCTGGATTAGGTGTAAAACATGATCCAAAGGTGAGGGAAGGGTTAGGGGAGAGGATTTGCACTAGGGCCATGGCAAGAAGGAATTGTTGAAAGTGGCAAAGGATTTTCCAAAAGCCATAGTGCAAATTTTCAAGGAGATTTTCAAAAGTCATTTCCCAAGTGAAAATATTTTGTCTTGAGTCCAGGTGAAAAGCAAGAACCTCCAAGACCAAAGACAGATCTTGGTTGAATCCAAATAAAACTTTTGCCACAAAGAAAATATTTGAGAGTGAGAGTTCTCTTGAAGAAAATTTTTTGATCACTCCCCTCAAGTCAAATAAAAGCCTTTTGAAAAATCCAAATAAAAACTTGGGTGTCACAGCCATGGTGACCAAATGCTTCATAACATGCTCATGTCAACATTTTCATAAAATTGCATAAAACTTGCATTGTCATCCGCATCATGATAACAACATTTAAATGTTTAAAATTGTTGTTCGCTTTAAATTGCTAAATGACATATGGGGATTTTCCGGAATTGTTGTTTCTTGTTTCCGGCCTCACTTAAACTTGCCTATATAGTTAGTTCAATTATGTTTCACCTCTTGCCATGTTTAATAACATTTAATATTGTTGGGTACATAAATGAGAGAGAACTAAATAATTGATGTGGTGTTTTGTCAATATGCAACTCGTTCCATATTGAGCTCCACTTAATTTGTAGCGTTGTTTGTTGCACTTTGCAATGCCATGCCTCTTTAAATCGGACATGCATCATACTTGTTTGTGCATCATGCCATGTTTCTGTGTTGGTTGTTTACTATGTTGTTTGTTTCTTTCCGGGTTGCTTCTCTCGTTAGCTTCGGTTTCGTTCCGGAGTTGTGAGGATTCGTTCGACTACGTCCGTTTGTCTTCTTCATGGATTCGTTCTTCTTCCTTGCGGGATCTCAGGCAAGATGACCATACCCTCGAAATCACTTCTATCTTTGCTTGCTAGTTGTTCGCTCTATTGCTATGTCGCGCTACCTACCACCTGCTTATCAAGCCTCCCAAATTGCCATGAACCTCTAACCTTTGTCACCCTTCCTAGCAAACCGTTGTTTGGCTATGTTACCGCTTTGCTCAGCCCCTCTTATAGCGTTGCTAGTTGCAGGTGAAGATGAAGATTGCTCCATGTTGGATTATGTTTATGTTGGGATATCACAATATCTCTTATTTAATTAATGCATCTATATACTTGGTAAAGGGTAGAAGGCTCGGCCTTATGCCTGGTGTTTTGTTCCACTCTTGCCGCCCTAGTTCCCGTCATACCGGTGTTATGTTCCTTGATTTTGCGTTCCTAACGCGGTTGGGTGATTTATGGGACCCCCTTGACAGTTCGCTTTGAATAAAACTCTTCCAGCAAGGCCCAACCTTGGTTTTACATTTGCCTCACCTAGCCTTTTTCCCTTGGGAGTCGCGCATCCCGAGGGTCATCTTTATTTTACCCCCGGGCCAGTGCTTGTCTAAGTGTTGGTCCAAACTAGAGCACTGTGCGGGACCATCCCTTGGCAACTTGGGTTACGTCGGTACCTGTACGCTTCGCTTATCCGATGTGTCCTGAGAACGAGATACGTGCGACTCTTATCGGGATTGTCGACACATCGGGCGGCTTTGCTGGACTTGTTTTACCATTGTCGAAATGTCTTGTAACCGGGATTCCGAGACTGATCGGGTCTTCCCGGGAGAAGGAATATCCTTCGTTGGCCGTGAGAGCTTATAATGGACTAAGTTGGGACACCCCTGCAGGGTATAAACTTTCGAGAGCCGTGCCCGCGGTTATGTGGCAGATGGGAATTTGTTAATATCCGGTTGTAGAGAACTTGACACTCGACTTAATTAAAACGCATCAACCGCGTGTGTAGCCGTGATGGTCTCTTTTCGGCGGAGTCCGGGAAGTGAACACGGTTTTGGGTTATGTTTGACGTAAGTAGGAGTTCAGGATCACTTCTTGATCATTACTAGTGGACGATCGTTCCGTTGCTCCTCTTCTCCCTCTTATTTGCGTATGTTAGCCACCATATATGCTAGTGCTTGCTGCAGCTCCACCTCACTATCCTTTCCTACCCATAAGCTTAAATAGTCTTGATCTCGCGGGTGTGAGATTGCTGAGTCCTCGTGACTCACAGATACTTCCAAACAATTGCAGGTGCCGAGGATACCAGTGCAAGCGATGCTACCGAACTCAAGTGGGAGTTCGATGAAGACCGTGGTCGTTACTATGTTTCGTTTCCTGTTGATCAGTAGTGGAGCCCAGTTGGGACGATCGGGGATCTAGCATTTGGGGTTGTCTTCTTTTATTTTGGTTCCGTAGACGGACCTTGATTGTACTCTGAATGATGTATGTTTAATTTATGTATTATGTGAAGTGGCGATTATAAGCCAACTCTTTATCCCATTCTTGTTCATTACATGGGATTGTGTGAAGATGACCCTTCTTACGACAAAACCACAATGCGGTTGCCTCTAAGTCATGCCTCGACACGTGGGAGATATAGCCGCATTGTGGGTGTTACATGCTTAAACACAGAAGACGACTATGGAAGACTGATTAGATGCATCAAGTTCAGGATTCAAGAACCAAGAGCAAGGTATGTCAATAACTAATCTGTTATTTGGGACGTGGCTAAACGGAGTTGAGTCAAGTACAGCAGGTCATATTCACTTTGGAGTATGTGCATTACTTTTGTCTATATGGAACTGCAGAAATGACATGATATTTGACAAACAAAAACTTATTAATTTTTTGCAGGTCATTTATAGTGCTACTGCTTGGATCCGTACGAGGTCGTTACTTAGACCAGCGGTAACCAAGGAGCTTATGGCTATTGGGTGCAACCGGTGGGAGACGATAGCACGAGATACTTACAACCGGTTTGGATGACGGTCCAATAATAGGCTAGGTGTTTAGTCATCTTGACATGTTTTTAGCATAATAAATCCACAAGTCCCTTGATGTTACTCTAGTATGATTGTCATACCAAAGGCCGTCAAACCCCCCGGTCCCTTCAATAAAACCGTCATAGCATTTACATCTGAACTCTGTTTCGACATTCTTGGGCTCATCGGAATCGTATGAACGACGCTGATGCACATGTGGTTTAGATCTTGATTTGCAGCACTTCTGAGAAAATGACTTTTTTACTTCAAAATTCCCAAGTCTGGTGCTTGGATGTTCTCCGTTTGAGTTGCTTTCATCATGTTAAGTGCATGGGAGTTCCACAATGCCAAAAAACACACGCCCGCCCACCCAGATTCAAGACATGGTACTTGTAATTTGGGTTTGTTGCACCAATTATACTATAGTGGCCTCCCTTGTAGTCTTTGTCAAAAAAATGCCTAAAAACACATAAAAACAAAGAAAAATAATAATAACTAATTGAAAATAAAGATTATGCAGTGCTCACGGTGAAAAGAGTAAATACTAGAAATCATGCATATGAACATGTAATTGGCTCAATGGGACATAATATACGGATATAATAGGAAACAAATGAGCTAAAAAATGCATAAAATATGAAGCCACCAGTGACGGTGATAGGCGATTAGTGGTCTTCGAGGAGGCGTTGGTTAGCACGAGCTCTACACTTTTCACATTTTGCTTAGTGATCTTCAAAGTCGGAGCCGCCTAGCATCTGCGCGGGTGGTTGATTGTTCGACATGGGTTGTGGTGACAAAGACATCGTTGGTGGAAGTCGTTGGTGAAGTCAGATCGCTGGCTTGTGGTGGAGTGATGACAATGACGCTTGTGTTGACGTATAAATGTATTGCCGAGTCTCTTCCATCAGATTGGTCTTTTGGTTGCATTGGCTAGAGCATGTACTTCTACATAGTATGAGAGCCAGGAGGTCTTGAGTTCAAGAACCGGTTGCCGCAATTAAATTGCAACCCACTTTTGGTCCACGTTTAGGCCTGAGGGAGCCACACATGAGGGGGAGTGTTGACGTATAAATGTATTTCCTAGTCTTTTCTATCAGATCGGTTTTTTGGTTACATTAGCTAGAGCTTCTACAGCTTGGTCACAACCTGAATATATGTTTCTTCTCTATGGCATTTTGTAGCTTCACGCGGGTAGCTAGGTTGGTCGGTGTTGCCCTGTGTGGGTTGTTGTGATGGTTTTATCCTGATTTTTTGTATATTAACTAGACAACTATCCTCTTCTTTTTAATGAATCGAGCTCCTTCAGGGCCGACATAAACAAAGGTTTAGGTTAGGATTTTATCCTCT